>NC_133775.1:109211004-109239164 GCF_003597395.2 Chelonoidis abingdonii | reverse complement strand
CGCCCCTGACTTTAAACAATCCAGTTCTCTGATTGGTCCTCTGGTCAGGTGTTTGGTTACCCTTTCCAGGTAAAAGAAACTTAACCCTTACCTTACTTATCTATTTATGACAGCAACCAGTAATCAATGGTGAAAAGAAGACAAGGGAAGCGGTATTGTGTTTTGGAAGGGGAAACAGGACTGGGGAATTGAACAGAGGATTGCAATATCCAGAGGACTAAGCATATAGTAGGAACATTTAAGAATAAAGACTCATATCAATGTATTTTCTATAGAGTTCATTTAATACCTGTATTATATATGTCCCAGTTTAACACGAGTTATATATTTAATCACAGGTACGCTTACAATGTGCTTAACTTTGTGTGTGTCAATAGCCCTGTTGACTTCAATGGGACTATTCAGGTGTTGAAAATTAAGCAAATGCCTAATGTTTGCAAGACAGAGCCCTAAGTGTGGTTGCATTAAGGATACCTGACTATGTTTAACAGTTCCTAAATTACATGATTAACTAGACAAACTGCCATTAAGTCCCAGTGGGCTGTAGTAAAGTAAATTTTCAAAAGTAAGCATCAGTAAAGAGGAAAAATCAAATTTCACACTGAATATTTTTCACTGCTTATCTTACAGAATTATTATTTTTTCTCTGCGTAGTTACTTATATTTATCAGGACAATGTGTTCACTTTGTGGGAAACACCACACACACACACGCACTCACATACACACACACTTCACAAAGTGACAAGTAAGCAAAAATAGTGCTGCTGTTTAAGCCCTTCACAGTTTGTGGCCACATCTACATAACATTAAATAAGTCAACAAAGGCATCATTAGCTCCCATTAAAATATGAGAGAAGACATTTAAATGAACAAGACAAGCTAATTGGTAAGTAATGTTGTGTATCTAAAATTATGACTATAAGATTCCACAGTTAATGAGAAGCACTACGATTGTGTTTACTACATATTTAAAAAATAAATTAAAGATGAATATAGAGAGCCCAAAAAGTTTTCTGGCTGTCATTTGGGCAGGCCCAAAACCATGGAGGTTACGGTTGCTGTTTAATAAAGTTTGAAATTCTTCATAATTGCCATCATATCAATGGATCACAATCTATGGGCCAGATTCTGATCTCAGTCTATGGGCCACATCTTGAACCCATATTGATGTTGAATAGCACCAGTCTCCAAGAATATCCCATTGACTTCAGTGGGACTGTTGATGAAGTTAAGAGTTCAGAATTGGGCCCTTTGTGCATACAGACATGTAAAACTGTTACAAATGTACCCATTTATCTACTTCTAATTGAGAGTGCCAGGAACACTGGTTTAAAGAACCTAGAAATATAATCTGTTTTATTTGTATTCTTTTTTTTATTGTTCTTTAAGTATATGTGCTCAGAGATGAGTTGTCGTAGCCATGTCGGTCCCAGGATATTGGAGAGACAATGTGGGGGACATAATATCTTGTATTGGGCCAACTTCTATTGACGAGAAAGACAAGTTTTTGAGCTTCCATGGAGCTTTTCTTCAGGTCCTGAAGACGAGCTCTGTGTAAGTTCAAAAGCTTATCTCTTTCCCCAACAGAAGGGGGTCCAATGAATGATATTTCCTCACCCACCTTATCTCTCAGAAATGAATGCATTTCTGAAAGAAGAGTCTGCTCGTATCAAAATGCAATTGTTCTACCCTCCTTTAGAGTAATAGTGTGAGATCTAAAAGCACAAAGCTAAATTTCACTGGGTTTAGTTGGCACCTAGATAGTGTTACAAACTTGCACTGACCAAAAGTATCTGTGAACACATGCTAAAGTCCCTTTGACTTCAGTAGGACTTAAGCACATGCTTAAAAGTGAGCATTTTAAATGTTTTCCTGAGTAGCGAGGATTTCCTGAAATGGGGCTTCTGTCCTGAAATAGCCTCACAATGAGAGCTTGAACAAATAGATTTGTAAATCTCATAGTCTGGTCCAGATAATTTGCCCACAGAAAAAGGGTGAAGTTCCTTTAATTTTTCACCATGAGTGAGTCACCCAGCTCTGCTACAAAATCTGGCCCTTCCCGTAATCGGCAAAACACTTTCCCTATTAAGGCTTATTTTGAGCCACTCAGCACTATTCTGCGTTGAATCACCACCCAACTGATTGCAGGAAAGCATGCAAAGGAGTAAAATGATAAATACATTAAAAACATCAATAAATACAACATTATTTAGAGGAGAATTGGATATGGGCACTGAATAACCAAGTAAGGGAAAGTAACTTTTACATTGACCAGCTGCACTTACAATAATATACAGAAACTCTGTGAATCATTTCATGGTTTATTAAATGAAATTTTGTTTGCAACTGGTGAGTTAGGAAAATAAACGGCCATGTTTGTTTTCATTTTACGTTTCCTTGGTTTGTCCAGATCTTCACAGCCTTGTGTGCTAGCATTGTCCTCAGGGGCTCATTAAAAAGCCCAGTGTTTGCTACTCTGATTGTCCGGGGAAATCAGCAACAGATTGCCATTAACCCCATGAGGCTGAGAGATGGAAATTCTTGATGAATTCCCCGTTGCTGGCAATAGGATCCATCACAGCCTTTGGTACCAAACGGTTAATTTTATCTCTCGTATTGCTGCTGTCAGACCTCCAATAAAACAGTATGTGACCACAATGGGAGACTGACCACTTAATATAGCAGTACCTGCCAAAATTGGCTTAAGACTGTTAGAGATCAAGGGGCAGAAAAATACTGCTTTTTCTAAAATACATTGTATTACCGCTGTTTACTTACAATTCTTTCTTGGATGGAATGCTGATTCTTAGTAAAATGGTCTTGTTTCCTATATGCTCAGTTCCATAAGGGAAAGCAAGTTGTCTCTAGCATCTTGTGTGTACTAAACCTTCTCTGAGGATAATATCCTTGTCTTTGTTCACATAAAGTTATAAATTACCACAGATGGAAGTTCCAACCTGACAAGCGCTGGTTTTTCACCTCGAGATGTCTTGTTGCTTTATTACTGGAGTGATTAACACAACTTTTAAGAAAAAAAATGGTTTGGAATAGTCTGAAGCAGTAAGAAATAGTCTTTCAGCTGAGTCATAACATGGAGAGCCAGGAAAACAGAGTCCCGAATACACAGCAAAATTGTATCCCAATGTAACACAGAATGTTCTCTGTGCTTTATACATCCGCCTACTCTGTGCCTGGCTTACGGGGGCTTGAGTCTTCTATGTGATGGACTTGGCCTGTTAGCTCAAGCTGGAGTAGCTTGTGCTCTTAGATCCAAAAGTTCTAGGTTCTACCATTAGCAATGGCCAAGATGATGGTTGTTACAATAGCGTTGGCATACCAAAGAAGCAGCATGTAAGCTTGCATGTGGTATTATTATCTGATGGATATAAGAATATCCCCATTCACAGTTAACTAGATGGTCAACGGAGAGCCTCCCCTAAGGTAATATGGCCCTTTAAGAACATGAATTATCCTACTTTGCTGACAGACATCTCTCTCTGCTGAAACCATGGGCCAAATGCAGTGTTCTTTAGCAGCTCCATTGAAGCCAGCACCCCCAGAAGGCAGTCTGATTGCACAGGCTGTAGGAAGCACCATATTGACCATCAAGTTAATGCTGAAGACACCTGGGAAGTGAAGATCTGCAGTAGGGATGCTGGCTTCTGTGCTGTTTGCATCTGTGACGGCATTTGAAACATTAGAACTCACTAATGCATAGTGCTTTGTAGTGAAATGCAGACCTGGGGTTAGGACATTACATGACAAAAAGCTGAAGGGCAGAATTAGGCCCCATGGCTGAGGTTTGGACTCCTAAATCCCTAACTCTCCTTCACACAATGCACAGGCAACCTGTGGAACTCCTTGCCAGAGGATGTTGTGAAGGCCAAGACCATAACAGGGTTCAAAGAAGAACTAGATAAATTCATGGAGGATAGGTCCATCAATGGCTATTAGCCAAGATGGGCAGGGATGGGGTCCCTAGCCAGAGCTGGAATGAGTGACAGGGGATGGACCACTTGATTACTTGTTTTGTTCGTTCCTGCTGGGCACTTGTGCTGTCACTGTCGGTAGACAGGATACTGGGTAGATGGACCTTTGGTCTGATCCAGTAGGGCCATTCTATGTTGTTATGTTAAGACTTCTTTGAGAATCCCAGCCTGTGTCCCCTATATTGGGATAGTGACATTTCCATAAATTTCCCAATGTGCTCAACTCCAGAGACCAGTTAGACAAGGCCAAGCTAAACAATACACCATTAACGCAGTTTAAGAGTAGTCCTGGAGATTAACCTGCCTAAACAGCTGAGGTGAAACCTGAGCATTTAATATGTAGTGAGAGCAGCACATGTACTAGACGGTGCCTACGAGAAATCCTCAGATGCAGAGCGACCGTGCACTTAAAGCTGTATACAGAAGCAGTCATCACCTCCGAGCTAGGAATGGGGCATTTAATGGAGGAAAGAGAGAGCTTGCCTAAGGGTGGAAAGCACAAGACCAGGAGTCAGAATGCGTCTGGTTGCATTCTGGCTTTGTGTGATCTCAGCAGGCCAGTTCTCTGTTCTTCCTCTCCCTGCCCCCCATCTTATAAAGGCAATCTCGTACTTACTTACAGCCAGGGCGGATTAAGTTTCCTGGGCCTGATCAGGCAAGTGGGGGGCCTCCCCACTTCTTCCGTTTGCGGGTCCACCCTCGTTCTGCCCCCTCCATCTGCGCCCCACCAATGGCCTATCCCTTCTGCTCCTTCCCTGGGGTCCACCCCTGGTCCACCCAGTGGTCCCCCACATCCTACCCCCTCCACTGTGGCCTTACAACCCGTTTGCTACTTTCTGCAAACCCCCCCCCACGGCAGCCCCAAGACTGGAGAAACCCTGTCTCCCTTCTGTGGCCCAGGGCAGGTAGCGAGTGCTCCTCCAGTCCTGGGGCTGAGGTAGGCATCCTAGTGCTGCGGTTTCCGCTGTCACCCCACCATGTCTCTATGGGAAACCAGGGTTGGTGCACTGGGCCCCTTGGCTTCTGCAGGGGACTGGTCAGGGTGCTGGGAGCTTCCCCTGTCACCCCCTGCTGCTTCTGCCAGGGACACTGTCTGGGGGGCGTTCTGGGGGCTGCTTTTCCTGGGACAGAGGGCACTGGGGGCTTCCCCTGCCACCTCTGGCTTTTGCCAGGGAGGGGGGTGTGAGGGAGGGGGGCAGGGCCTTCCCCTGCCCCTGGCTTCTGCCAGGGAGCAGGGTCGGGGTGTGAGGGCTTTCCCCGGCCCACCCGCCTGGGGGTCCAGGGCTCCCAGGCATGGGCCCCCTAGGCCTGGTGGCTAATCCCCCGCTGCTTACAGCACAGCGGTTCTGAAAGGCTTAGTCTGCATAGAGCTTTGAGATCCTTGCATGGTAGGTGCTGGAGGAATTCAAAATATGACTATGAATGACCTTCTAACAGAGGAAAGCAATCTTAAATCCAAATCATTTGTGCGACTCACAGAGAGCTACTGTTGCATTATTCATGACACAGTTGCCTCTTCTTCAGTGGGCTAATATTTTTCTTTCCATACAGCATTCATAACATGAATTCTTTCTTCTTAACTAAACTCCACACTTCTTTGTAGTGGTCTGTAATAGGATTCCTACTCGTACTTAACAGAGTCCACATCAGAGACAGCACAATCAGCCGTCCCATGAAAAGAGTTTCCAAGAGCTCCTCTTACAGAGCATGGTAAAACATATAAATAGATAACTCTCCCTTTGTACCTTCTGTCTCCCTATCCTATGCTAGAGTAACATATTTGTCATTAGGATGCACAATATGCACTTAGATGTTTGATGTGCCTGTCCAGATCATATGGACCAGACCGAATTTTTGAAATAGATGGAAACTGGGAAATATTTTGAAAGTGGTTACAGGTTTTGAAAGTGGTTAGAAATAGTGTTAAGAAGAATTAGGCATGGCAGCTTACTTGATCGTTTGTTATGGCTCCCATTTTCTAATACATCATCTTCTTTTGTTCCCCTAATTACTTTCTTTATGTGAAAGACAATTCCCAAGGAAAGAACACTTCATTGCTTTGAACCAATGCCAGCAATACGCACCACAACTGCTGAAAGCATGAGAGAAGATCTGGCATATCTATTAGAGCTTTGCAAAGGCGCCTATTTTTTCTTCTTTTTAACCTTGGTTTTCTCTTAATACCATGCCTGATTAGATGAATTTCATTTCTTTTTCTCTCCTTTACTTGCAACTTCTATTTCTGTTTTGGGGTTGTTGTTTTCCTTTTTGTGAACTGAGGTTTGGTTAGTAATTATTACATCTCATGCATTTTCAGTCTCAGTCATTAAAAATAGCACAAAATCTATTAAATGATTTAAAAAATGTCACTGCAGTATTCCTTACACCTGATGATCCATCTGCAGCTTCCACTACAAATCCATCTTGCAGCCCAAGCTATGCTAGTTCATCCCAGAGCCACCAGATGGGAACCCCTCACTGAGGTGGAATTCACACCCAAATCTTCATCAGCATCAAAAGTTTCACAGTTCCCATGACATAGCTCCACACCAGCACATCACAGCAGAATTCCCTCAACCATTGGGAAAGTCTGGATCCAGCTTTGACCTTCACCTCTGGCTCTTATGGTATGTCTGTAGTGGGAAGGTACATTCATATCTATTCACCTAAACAATAACTCTAAATAGTTAATCTTTTAAAAAGTTTTGGAAGGGATATTAAACCACAGGCTTCAGGGGTTTAAGCCCATCTCTAATGACGAGGGAGTAGGATGAGACCTTCAGAGGGTGTGTATGTGGGGGAGACTATCCGATGTTTGCCCAGTGGAGTGTTTCTTGTACCTTCCTCTGAAGTATCTAGTGCAGGCCCCTACTGGAGTCAGCATACTGGGTTTACTCCAGTCTGGCAACTGCCATCTGTCCAAGGAGCATCCTTTTCACTCACAGAAGCAGAAGCGATGACCTGTTTTAGTGATGATAGTGACTGACAACTGGTGATTGCGATAACATCTCATGGGGAAGTATGACTTACTAGTCATTTAGCAAATATTTATTTTTCCAGGAAGTACGTAAGGCCCATCCTGCAAGCTTTCTCCCTTGGGGAGAGCTTTCAGGATCAGATCTATAGGAAGAGAATCAAGGAATATTCAAATAGAGGAAGCTAAGAGCATAGAATCATAGACGTGTAGGATTGGCAGGGACCTCAAGAGGTCATCTAGTCCAGTCCCCTACATTCATGGCAGGCCCAAGCATGTTCAGTTAGGAGGAACCTAACCCAGCAGAAACCTTGGGAACCCAGTGTGGACACTTTCATTGCAATCTCAAACTACTAATTACTAATTAGAGTAATTACACTAATTGAATCTATTTCCCTATGTTAAGTTCTCCTCACACCTTCCATGGGTCATCTTAATGATCACTTCAAAAGTTTTTTTTCTCCTGCTGATGATAGCTCATCTCAATTGATTAGACTCTTCCTGTTGGTATGCATACTTCCACCTTTTCACGTTCTCTGCATGTATAAATATCTCCTGTCTGTGTGTTCCACTCTATGCATCCGAAGAAGTGAGCTGTAGCTCACGAAAGCGCATGCTGAAATAAATTTGTTAGTCTCTAAGGTGCCACAAGTACTCCTGTTCTTTTTGTGAATCTCAACTGATATTCACACAAACAGCAAAAAAGAGCTCTAATGCTTCCTGCCATTCCTGTGAATCTGAAGTGTTAGAATAATAGACTATTAGGGATGGAAGAGACCTCAGAAGGACATTTAGTCCTCTAGTGTTGGCAAAACATGTTTCCAGTTAGTGGCATCAGTAGTGATGCACAAGAATGTGCCAGGGTTGTTTTGCTGCTAATGTGAAATAATTCAAATATTAAGCTCAAAATATTTCATGGTCCTTTTCAGAGTCATGGTTTATCTGGATCTTGATGCGACCAGAAACATATTCTGAAAACTGCTTATGCTCATTAACTGGCTACTAATGAGCAGTTTCTCAATCACTTTAAAGCATATGAGCCAGCTTATGTGCTGCACCAAATGTATGTGTGCACACGTGTGTACAGGGAGGATGTGTCAGGGAGCAGTTGCAGTTCCCAGATTCTGTGGAATAATCTATGACATCCCCATCCCCACATGAACTGGAGCAACCTAGGAGTTGCTATAAATTATGCCAACTGAGGATAGTCTCTACCAGCTGAGAAATGGCATAGCACAGCTGCTCTTTGCTTCACCCTCCTCTCTCTTTGAAATCTCCCCTACACTACGTGCAACAGTGATACAGGGGCCTGCTCTGCTGCCTTGTGCCAGTTGAGAATTCCCCGTCTGTGAAATCTCAGCTGACTAGCTATGGTCAGGTTCCAACTCCTTTGTGCCATCTGGGCAGTGCAAAAGACCCAGTTCAGGGGAGATAAACTAGCTTTATACTTTAATAGACACAGTGATTGTTCCTTACTGAGGTTGAACTGCATCCCAGTCAAGCACCATGGAGATCAGTATCTTAGAAGTGCCATGAGTAGATAAGGATAAGAGAAAAATCTTTGTAGTTGAGAGCAAAGTGATCATCTTGAACGCCTCGGTTTTGTTCATTTGTTTTAGGGCTAAATAAATCCTAAGCGTGGTTTTAATTCAATATTAAATGGTTAAATATTTTATCCATATCATCATATGGATGAATAATTCCCCCCCCAAAAAATCTTGGCTTCATTTTAGTTGCAAGATATTTTGGATATACTGTGATTTAACATATGTCACTGGAAGAATTCAGACATTAAGAAAAATGTTGCTAATATAGTGATATTGTCCTATTTAGCACTAATTCAGTGAATTGTTGCAGAAATGGAATTTTCATGCCAAGTATGTGCATCTTTTATAGGAGCCAGTCTGTGCAGAAATGCGTCTACATCTGAAATTGCCCAGGGCCATCCCGTGTCCGTTGTTTGTGCATGCAAAATCTTTCACTTTCATTAATGTGTTTTTCCCCTTTCCCTCTTCATGGGGGAAAAAGAAACAGGGGGAAGAAGGGAGGGGAAAAAAGATACAGAGCTCATTTCAAAATCCATGGGAGTTGGATACTCCCAAAATTCCAAAAAGATTACACAGAAATCTCATCTGGTAAATATTACATTCTGTTTTTGTCTTTGCTAAAGTTTTTACACAAGTTGACAGCTTGTGGTATTGTGCCACATTTCAAAGTTAAGGTTTACAAACATCTGGCTGAGTTTCAACATGCCATTTTACATGGAGCATAATGTCTCTGCAGAACATTGTTCGTTTGTTTGTTTGTTTGTACGAAGTGAGGTAGCAAAGATGAGTTTTCCTAGAGAACTATGGAGACTTTAACAGGCAACCCCACTCCCATCATTCATTAACTCTACAGTTGGCTTTCAAGAGATTAATCCCTCTGCTGTTGGGTGGACATTAGAGCTAGGAAGGAAATGGTTTTCTTGTCCTATGAAAATCTGTGAGAGTTTGAAAAAGTTTCCCATCCCAAATCAGAAGAAAAAGTCAAAATCTTGAAAATTTTTCTAAACTGAAAATCCCAGAAAATTTTCAGTTTGGGTCAATAGAAATGCTTTGTTTCAACAGGATCAAAACTACATTTTGATTTTGACCATTTTTAATTTTTGATTTTTTTGTTAGTGTAAATAATTTAAGTTTCCAAATGAAAAGTTGTTTGGAACCAGAAAACCATAATATTTTCTGGATGATGTCAAAACTTTGTTTCCTGTCCAAAAAAAAAAAATAAAAATTTCAAACCAATGCTAGTGAATATGCTTTTCTTTCCTAGCATATGGGGTCTCCCACATTGGGCCAGCAGACGGCTGCATCCTACTACATCACTGCAGGTCCCTAAGCTATACGTACATCTATGAGAGTTACATGCCCTCGCCAGTACCAGGCCTGAGGACCTCACAATCTTCAGTGTATTTATCCTCACAATTCCCATGTTACAGATGGGTAACTGAGGCACAGAGCAGCTCAATGACTTTTCCCACGTCTCACAAGTACTCTGGGATGTAGCAGGGAGTGGAACCTGGGGCTTCCAACTCCCAGACTAGCACTAGAACTAGAGAAGGATTGAGAAAGATAATTCCATTTCACAGAGGAGTTTGATAATTCATAATGGGGTTTTGGTCTGATTCAGAGCAAAACCCAACATTTCGAAATGCTCTCGGAAAGGGAATGGAGCCCTCGCAATGCAGACTCTGTACACTCGGGGGTCCACTACTCTGACATAGTCTGCCATGAAGGCTTCTCTGGAACCGTGAATGCTGGACTCCTAGCTCAACAGGGTTTGTGAGCAGGTAGGAAACCAGGTTTCACTGTTACTTGGGTGAAATTGAACGATGTTTGCAAACTGTTTTGATTTAGCCAGATTGTTTTATCAGAAACTTTTCTGACCAGAGCTAATTATAACCACTGCACCCTCCTACCTCTCTATGGAATAGCACCAGACTAGCACCTGTGGAGGGCATATCTCCAAAGGTTCAACTGTGTGAGAATCGTGAGTAAAAGGCAAGGAGCATCCCTAAGGTACAATTCCAGCTGGAGATCCCCTGGGAACAGGGACAGCGCACAAGTCGCTCCTCCATTCAGTGGGTGTAACATCCTCACTCTCATGAGGCACTACCCCACGGTCTCCCTAGCATACCTCAAACCAGCCACGTCCAATGGGTGATTCAGCCTGCATGTTATTCATGCTGAGATCACCAGGCTCCTGTCCAGCCATTCTATTTTCTACCATTCTCAGTGAAGAGTTATTTATGAAGGTTAGGATTTCTCCCTTCCTCCACCATTTCCTTAATCAGCAAAACCCCTTTGCACTTCATATTTAGTTATGCAATAAAATGATCTGTGCCATGGCACAGAGCCATTTGGTGTTGTATACTGCAATGCAGTAGTATGAAGTGTGGTATCGTACGGTCATGCAAGGGTGTATGGCTGAAGTATAAACACAAGCATGCTGTAAGTAATGTTTACACAGGAGGAAGCATGATCCAGCGCAGGACTAGGTATCTGGGATCTGTTCCCATCTCCTCTACAAACGTGCTGCGTGACCTTTGGCACATTACTTAACTTCTCTGTGCCTCAGTTTACCTCCTGTAAAATAGGGCTGATAATACTTATCTGCCTCTACAGGCTTAACTAATTAATTTCATAGGCTTCAATGAAACTTGCTATCAAAAGTGCAAACAGTTATGTTGCTCATTTAGAAACCTGTATAGGTTGTATAATGACATAGGCACTGGGGTTGGGGACAAGTTATGCATAGGATACAAGCAGTAATTCTTTATTTGTTTGCAGACCTCAGCAGGGACTGCCAACGTATCTCTGCTGCAGCTGTTACAGATCTAGTTATGGCATTAGGCTGACTCAGAGCAATTTCCTTCCAGAGGATTCTGGCACCAAGCACAAGCCTACTCAGACCCTAAGTGAGGAAACCATTGTTAATGGTGCGATGACAGGGAGGTCTCAGGGAGAGCCCAGCTAGAGTCCGATGTGGCTCAGGCACATGTGGTGATGGGGGGGCAGGAATGGGACACTGAATCTTATTATCACTGAACTGGCACCGCTTCTAATCCACCACACAAAATAGACAATAGAATGGAACACCTGGTACCAATTTGGGTGCATACAAATGTTACCCATGTGCTGTGCTCTGAACTGTTTCTAGCTGAGAATTTTGTTTTCTGGTGGGAATGTTCATAACAATTAATATGCCGTGCAGCTTTTGGCATGGCACAGTTTTCAGTTTGGGACACTGATGTGTGCATGGGGAAGCTTCTCACTTCTTGATCCCTGGGTGGAATTCCCCATTCGTGTCATTATTCATTCACCCACCAAGGAGAGAACAGATCCCCGGTAAGAATGTATCAGTGATTTAAAAAAACAAATCTGGGCATTCAGCATTTCAAAGAAATGCAACCTCACTAGAATGTCTTTCTGCTATATTGGTCTAGTGACATTGCCTGGTCTACTTCCCTAATGAACAGGTTTGATGCCACAACATTTCTTAGGTCATCCCAGAGAGATCCTCCTGAATGATCAGTTTTTCAAACTGTACTCACTCACAGATTTCCAGTAATTCCCTGGAAGCTGCTCAGTCTCTCACAGTACACAATGGGGATCAGTTTAGGCAGGTTATTTCAATGAATTGTGCAAGCTGAATAAGATAGTTATGATACATTTTGTTGGCATCCTTTTGTGTGCAAGAGACAGTGGGAATTGCAGCCTACGAAGTAGATGGTTTGCAATGTCTCATGTGATTGAATAGGCCTATCCGAGATTTGCATGATCTTTGGCAGTTATTGCAACTGTCTGTATCTTGGTTGGGAGCTGCTTGCTTCCTACGGGCTCTTTTCTCTTCAAGCTTTGGGGGGTCAGCTTCTGTCATGGACTTTGATACCCTGATGGAAGCGATGGCACCACTTGCTATGATCACTTGCCAAGATTTTCCATTGGTCAGGAACAATTCCAAATTCCTTCATATCTCACTTGTATGTGTCTTTACAGCAAAGCGTGGGATGTCCTGTTATTCTTGTTCCCTCTGATAGCTTCCCATATAGCATAGCTGTCTTCCAACCTACTCAGGTGGCCCAGCCAGTGCAGTCGTCTTTGCCTGAGCAGGGCTGTCACACTTAGTAAATTTGCCCTTTGAAGAACCTCTGCATTGGTGACTTTATCCTGCCATTGATGTCGAGTGTATGGTGTAAACAATGTAGGTGGAAACTATTCAACCTTTTCTCCTGATAAGCATAAGTTGTCCATGTTTCCCCACCATACATGAGAGTGCTGAGGACGCAAGCTTGGTACATTAGCATTTTGGTCTTAATGGTAAGCTTTGAGTTGTTCCATACTCTCTCCCCCTGTCCTAATACAACCGTTTTCTTGATGCTGATGGTGAGAGCAAATGCCTGACAGGCACTTGAAAGGCAGTCCATGAGGTCTGTAATAGATTATTGTGGGCTTTGAGGGCAGCATCATCAGTGAATAGACGTTCCCCGATTAGCACTTTTTTGACTTTGGTCTTTGACTTAAGTTGGGACAGATTGAAGAGTTTCCCATCTGTTCTTGTGTAGAGATACACTCCATCTTTCATATCCTTAAATGCACAGTTCAAGAGTACTGAGAAGAAGCTTCCAAAGAGTGTAGGGACAAGAACCCATCCTTGCTTCACTCCGCTTTTCATCTCAAAGCTGTCCGAAATGAACCTGTCAAACTGGACAGTTGCTCTCATGTTGTGTTGGAATGAACGCATAAGACTTAACAGCGTTGGTGGACATCCTATCTTTTCTATTGTGAAACTCTGTATCATAAGTAAATAACTAGAAAAGATAGTTATGATACAGAGTTTCATGATATCATAGATTTAAGGCCGGAAGGAACCATTACGATCATGTAGTTTGACTTTCTGCGTAACACAACCATAAACTTTACCCAGGATTCTTGTAGCAATCCTGCCAACCTATTGTTGAACTAGTGTATCTTTTAGAAAGACATCCTATCTCGATTTAGGGGGAAGGGAATAGCTCAGTGGTTTGAGCATTGGCCTGCTTCAATGTGGGGTTGCAAGTTCAATCCTTAAGGGGGCCATTTAGGGAATTGGAGATTGGTCCTGCTTTGAGCAGTGGGTTGGACTAAATGACCTCCTGAGGTCCTTTCCAATCCTATGAATCTATGATGCCAAGTGATTAAGAGTTTACTATATCCTTTGGTAATTGGATGATCAATTATTCTCACTGTTAAAAATTCACCCCTTATTTCCGCCACCTGGATCTTGTAAAAACATTTGTCTGAAAGATTAAATATCCCTCTGGCATCACAGGAAAGGATTCATACTGATGCATTTTAAACTCAAATAAGAAAAAAAATCCCAAAGTCTAATCCTACTTTCCCTGGCCTTGCAATATCACTTGTATATCAACAACACACACACACACACACACACCCCTTCATTTACTACACACTCTTGTATTATCTTGACACCAGAGCACATAGAAACATAAGAGCAAAACTACAAAGGGTGCCCATAGTGACACAAAACAGGGAACGAAGGCGGAACTAAGTGGGCCTACAGGCAATAAAATACAGTGAAATGGAAGCAAATCTTCCATCTAGGTAAACAGTACAAAACACTCATACTGTGTAAACCACAATGAATAAATTAAAAGGATTGGGGAGGACAAAGCCAGCTCGTTTTTAGTGAACTTTCCTTTCCCCCAACAGGACTTCAGGGTCAGGCAACATTTGTTGATCAATTCTACAGTACAATGGAAAATATACATCTGACCCATGGACATATATGTCAGAAGAGAGAAAACTGATTCTACATCGCCACTCACTGGATGTTATTTTATTTGGTGTTAAACAAGAAGCAGATTCCCTGTCTACTTACTAATGTTCATTGGCAAGTGACTCACCACATACTGGATACCGATTTTAAAAGTTACCTCATAGAAATGTCTGGGCCTAATTCCAACAGGCACTGAGCACTGTCAGCTCCAGTGGGATATAGGAGTGCCCAGCCTCTTATAGGAGGTGTTCAGCAATCCACAGGATTGGACCCTAGGTGTTGCAGAAGCTGTCAAAGTAGTGGTTAACCTCTGTCATTCTGTCCATCATGTCATTAGTACCTTTGATAAGGGTAAAAATGTGCCGAGCAAGATGGGGGGGTGTATGGTCATGTGCCATGGTTTACACACTCCTCTAGATTGTCTCCAATTTCACAAGCAAACCCAGGAATGTCAGACTATTTTGGCCATTGCACGCTCTGTCCCTTCTTGTGATGTGCGCAAATACAAAACAGACCACTTATCAACTCATGGGTCTTTGTTCCACAGACCACATAGAATTCCATCTTCTATGTGCCTGAATGAAGCATTCATCAATAGGAATCAAAGAACCGAATTACAACCCTTCTCCAGTATGTGTGCAGAGATGTTTTCTTCCCAGACCTGGGTCGGTGCTATTCACCACTTCTGTGGTCTCTTTGAAAACCCCTAGCCTGGCTATCAGACTTCTCCTAACACCCCTGACTGACACAAGCTTCCTCTTGTTGGCCTTCTGAGAACAGGCCTGCGAATAGAAGTGGTTATCATGATGATGATGATGATTAATTATTTCTGCCGGCCTGGAGCGTGCAGTACAAGACAGAAAGGCCCTGATCCAAAAATCTTACAATCTAAGGGCTCAGTCAGAGGCGGTATATGTCCACTGCAGTCACTGGAGAAATGCCAATTCACACTAGCTAAAAATCTGGCCCAATTAGTTGAACCAGAGCAGGTTCAAGCCCCCAAATTATTACATGCAGAATGATAATTTGGGGTCTACTGGCAGGTCAAGAAGAGTCTGCAACTAAATGTCTTCTACATTCTGCCAGCCCCTTGTCATTTACTGAAAGACTTGTGTGTTTGCCACGAACGTCAGGAGACAGAGCTGGCCTGTTTACCAGGAATATCAAGAGGCTGACCTTCATAAAAATGAACAAATACTTTTGAACCTACAGAGACTGTAATCCACAGGAGGTCCCCCAAGAACCTAAAGATAGAAGGAGCAAGAGGCAGATTCCTTTGTGACTAGTAGCCGGAATTAAAAAGAAAATGTAAAGCAACATATATGTGGGGTTTTTAAGTAATCTTTTTAACACTGTAGCTGGGGGGATTTTTCAGCCAGGGAGCCTTAGAGAAGGCGCAGGGTGTTGAGACAATGCAGAAATTAAGGGTCTGATCTTGACACCCATAAGTACATTACAAGAAGCACCATTTGTTTCCACAGGACTACTTGAACAGTAAAGGGCTACTCATCCGGAATAGTAGAATCAGGCCCCCACCTGAGCAGGCGATAAAATATAGTGCCCTTGACAAAAGTGCATTGTGTTGCACTCTCAGATTCTGCCTTTACAATCCACTCCAGTTAAAGGATGGCAGCATATTGCTGCTCTTCCCCCAGCGACAGCACAGAGCGGAAATCATGACTCCCTCTTCTCTCACTTGCTCCATCAGGGAAGCAAATTTGTTCTCCTGCTTGGTCTATATCAGCAGCAAATTGGCATCTCTGGCCTGCACCAGTTCAGCTGCTTTGGACGGTGTATTGGGAGCAGGGGGAGGTGGAGCCAAAGGTTCCACCCACTTCCTGCCTTTTTCCATCCACTTGCTGTCTGTCTATTCAAAGTGGGAGGGAGTAGTGGATACACAGGGCTTGGTTACTACAATGCAGCTGGACCAGGTCTGTGGAGGCTGTATAGGTACAGCACATCTCACTGCCCATTAGGCCTCCATGCTAGTGAGTAGGACAAAAATCCAACCAAACATTTAAAAGTCAAGCAAAACCCAACGAGTGGAAGGCAAAGGAAAGTTTTGTTCTGTAAGAGTCTCATGTTGGCATCTCCTAGCACCTAAGTGCCAGCTGCCAGTTAGTTTTGTTTTTATTAGGCTGACAGCTACACATGGGCAGATGCCAACTTTTGTTCGTTATATTTCATATTTTATAGCTGTGGTTTAGGTTTGAAAAGCTGTTGGCATTTGGAGCAACAGCAGCCCTTGTCCCTGAGGGCGTGCCAGGCTTTTTGTTTTTTAATTTCTATCTCCTCTGTGACAGCTGCGGTTTCTATCAGTGCTCGTCGGCTGGGCTGCTCTTTGCCCCTGTAGGGCTCCGGTCCTTTCTTGCAGTCCTGTGTTTAAGTCACATCACGTGCAACGTTTAGCTTGGTTGAAAAAACTCTACTTTAGACGTTGTAGTCCCCCTCAAGCATCCCGCTGAACTGTCCTTAAAAATGACCTGGTAATCAACAGTAAGGGACATTGGGATCAACCTTGTCTCTGGTGGTGGGGGAACTGCATTTCTACAATCCTGGGCCAGTTGGGGGCTCCAGCATTGTTTAGAACAGCCTTGGGACTGCTCTAAGCTACATTCCCAGAAGTGAAGGCCTCCCTGGGGCCATCTGCCAGGCAAGGGTTGCCAGAGTGCAGCATGCTGTGGCCACACTCTAACACATTACCTATAGTAGGGGCTGGGATCAGGGTGTTGCACTGTTGGCTACACCAGCATTACATTATCTGGGCTTTTCCCTTGCACCGAGGGAATGCCCAGCTGGCTGTTGGAGCTAGGACAGTGCAAAAGGGCCTAGCGAGGCTCAGTATTGTGCCCGTAATTCCCACAATTTAAAAGGAGAAACAGGTGTGGAGAAGTTGTTTCATATGCGAGCAGAGCTGGTTACAAACACTACTTGTTTTGAATGTAGACCATCTCTTTGGTTAGGAAATAATCCATAAACTAACCCCAATTTCATTATTCATAAATATTGACCAATGACTACAGTTTATTCATCAAAGCTATTTGTTGTTCATTAACTGTTTGCTTTGAATATTTACTGTGCATTATAGGGTCCAACTGTGCAAACCTTCCTCAACACAGCAAGCAGTTCCTCCTCAAGCAACCCCAGAAGGGTTTCCTCACCTGGCCTGTTCAAGTGCCAAAGGGAGCCTGCACATGAGCAAGTGAAGGTTTCACAACTGGGTAGTTTTTGAGTTCAGTGATTGGTTGTCCAAGTCACATGTTATTATTTTTGATAATTGATTGGATGAAAGTTTTCTTAAAAAAAAACAACCCAGGGGAATAACTAATGACGACTAATAAACTGTTACGACGCATTCTCAGATGATAAATTAACTGTTGGTGCTACAGCTCGTGAAGCTTTCAGGATTCACAAACATTTGGCCATCACCTAACTACCGGTGAATGACAAAAAATATCACTTTACAATTGGTAGTGAAATGAGCTTGATGGATTTACCCTACACTATACTTACCTAGCAGGGTTTTTTGTTTAAACTCTTCGACTAACTCAGCACTGGATTCTCCATCTGCTGTGATTGTTTATCTTGAGCAACACTGTCTTGGAACATACTTCAGATATCTGCAACTGTCGGACCCTAGAGCACGAAGGCAGCATCTTTCAAGGTTTCTGGGTATTTTTAAACAAATGAGTGAGTGCAAGTGGGACTGTGGATGTGGTGGGAGAGAGAAATCATCAACATCCACCCAATTCTCCCGCGTTTATTGATCAGATGTGCAGAATCACATTACCGCGGTTTGTGAACTAGAGATCTGACAAGAGCAATTGAACTCTTGGATTTATATTTCTAGCAATTTCTTCTTGTCATTTGCGGTTTTCTTCAAATTAGAAAACAATTAAATGAAGAATCTGGCAAAGAAAGGAAGCCAGACGTAACATTTTCTCTTTACTTTTTTTTTTAATGGCAGCAAAAGCAATGTAATTTAATTCTTCCAGATCCTCAGCTGCAGCACAGCTCAGGAGATATTGTCAAGGAGAAAGACCCTTCTTCTCCAAAGATTGTGGGTGAAGGTCTAATATTCTATTTGCCAGGCAGAAGGGGGTAGCCCTGGAGCTACAGAACTGAGTTCCTGCTAGGAAGCCAAAAGCCCAACTCAGCGGTTCAGATCTGACATCCTGACCCAGGCTACTCTGACACTGCAGTTTGGAAAATGAGGACTCATAGGCTCTAGTTATACTGTAGCAAAGGCAGGCAACTAAAAGTCTCATTATAAAAAGAGATCCTCTAGAACTGTAATAAAGCAGAAGGAGAATTCCTTAGTGCAAATCAAACTCTCATATCTGGGCAGCTCTAAAGTCATTACCAAGTCAATATTAATACTTGGGAATCCTAATTTTGTTATAAAAGATACATGCATGTTATACATAGGCCCCATACACCCGCCCTCCATGTATCTAGGCACACAGAGTGACAGGATGGGTTTTATCTCTCTACTTTAGGACTTAGAACTACAATAGACTTACTTATGCCATTCAGCTGTAGCTGAAATCAGAAGAGGTGCCTGAGACAGAGCTCTCTTTGTTTAACAGAGAGGGAGCCATCACCAGGGCACTTGCTGTGAGGGGCTTTGGGAACTTATGCTCCACCTCAACTTGAAAAATCAGAGGAAGGATTGTCTAGTGGTTAGAGCACAGGCTAGCTTATGCAGAACTGGGCTCAAGTCCCTGCTGTAGTCTGCCACAGACTTATTGTGTGTCCTAGGTCAAGTCATTTAGACTGTTCCTTATCTGTAAAATGGGGATAATAGCACTTTCCTACCTTACATGGGTGTTAGGCACTCAGGTGCTATGATCATATAAGTATATAGATAGCCCAGATTTATTAGTCCTTAGGGCACCCTGCAAAACAAATCTTTTCATGAAGGCCTGGTCTACGCTATGGTAGCTTCCACTGATGTAACTCGCCCAGTACACCAGCTTAATAACTCCACCTCCCGTAGCACTTAGGGCGATGTAATCAGGTCGACACAGCATCAGTGTAGACACTGTATTGCCTACATTGACTGTTGCTGCCTTTCAGAAGCCATCCCACACTGCCCCATACTGACAGTTAAATCGGTGCAAGCGCTTCTGGTGAGGACATGCACAGCCGACACAAGGAGCGTAGCCTGGCATGCAAAAGCGATTCAATTACTGCAATGGCTGTACATTGACGTAACTTTGGTTGACTTAGTTTTGTTGTGTAATCGTGCTCTGAGGCTTTTGAGAAGGAGGCATCTGTGTGAGTGGGGTATTCTATCTTCTTTTGCTGTGACGCATTAGCTGACGATTGACAGTGTACAGTGGAGTTTATTGATGGATTTGTACCTTTGTTCCTAGCTCTTGGGAAAGGCATCATTTTAAGTTCTTATAAGCATAAACATGGCTAGCTATATAAAAATGCTCTAATAATTAGTGTTTTATAAAGTTTGCGGCTGTTGTTCCATAAATTAAGATCAAAGGGTAAATAAATACTATCTTTAGGTATATAGGCACTGATCCCATCCTACCAAAGAATTTTACTTTGCATACTAATTTGTGTGCTGCATTATAGATTTGAACTAAATACTCCATCTTCCCCCACCCCGGGAATGAAATTTGCTTGAAAGCATCATATTACTAGTATCTTTTCCTTTGTGCTTGTTAGCAATAAGAACAAAAAGAAAACCAACTTGCAATGTTTCTCCTGACCTTAAATTATTGACTCTGAACTCGTATGTTATTGGGATTCCCTTTCCTCTCCACAGAAGTGGTGAACGTCTTTTAGTCTTATAACATGAGGAAAGAGCACTAGCAGCTTCAGAACATTTTTAATTAGTGTGTCCTTTGTGCTAGAGGAAAGAACAAGGGTTACACTGATCACTCTCTTAAAGAAGATTATAATCCTAGCAGCAAAACAAGCTGCTTCTCAAGACAAAGATCAATGAAAATGTTGTACATGGGGGCTAAGATTGGGGCCTGAGAGCTAGGAACCTGGTTGTACAATTTGCGTTACTACTGCATGTTAATGGCAATAAAAGCTGAATCTCTGCTAAGTAAAATAACCCATTGTTCATTCTGATTTGCGCCGAGCCACAATAGTTATGTTCATGCGGCCCCTGGTTCTGTGATCGGCAGATCTGATGTGTTTTTCTTGGCATAGCCAACTTAAACGTTTGTCATTCACCGAGGGGACTCGCACCAGATTGGAAACATTAGGACAGGCATTTTCACTGATGTTTTGGTTTCAGCGATAGAATCCTGCTAAAAAGAAAGTGTTTGACAGAGACTTTAACCCCCCCACCAACCTATAACCACTTTCTTATAGGAAACACATGTTTGTTCTCAACATTAACACACACTATTATGCTAATAAGAGCACAAATATTGGGTTGGATTTTGCTCATAATATTTGTGCAAATGATGATGGTATGAAATAGAGCTGACTTTTGTTTACCGCCCTGAAGAGAGGCCGAGAGAGAGGGAGCAGAGTTCAGTGAATGTGCACTTGAAATGACCTTATTATAGACATCGGGAAAGTGTCTATGTCGCTTTCCATGGAACTGTATGAAATTAAGCATCGGGGGGAAAAATCAAGGATCAACTACTGGTTTGGATTAGTTTCTTCTCACCTAGCCCTATATTGGATTATACAGTTCCTTAGTGATAAAGCTGCCTGGACTGAAATAAGGTTCAGGTGATGGCTCTGGTTTACTTTTTGTATGACCAGCCATAAGAAAATGAACACAGTGAATTTCAGGGAAGCTTTGCATATAAACGAAAGAAATTATCTATGTGTGTCCTCCCCACTCTTTCCCTCCCCTTTGCCTTAAAAGCCCAGCACAGTTTATCCATTAATGGATAGAAATTAGAAAAACCACTTTAATGTGATGTATGTACTTAGAAATAATTGTGAAAATACTTGGAAACCTGGCACTCATAAAACACGGCAATAATGGACTGAGGAAATTTTCTCCTTAAACCCAAGACCGTAATTAAGTACTTTCAAGATTAGCAACACTGTACTCCATGAAAATTACCGAATCCTTAACATTTATCTTCATCTAAACTTTCCAGAACCTGAGTCAGATGTATGGGGGCGAGCAAAAGGAGTTTATCTGCCTAAGGCTTTTTTTTTTAAAGAAAAATTTAGGTGGACACCATCAAGGTCTTTTTCATAATATCTAATTTTTAAAAAGCCAGGTACAAACTTTTTTTCCTTACAAATTTCCCCCATTCTATTTGCATGCATGCTGGTTTGCTATTGTAGGGTTACTCGTGCATGCCAGCTGGTATCCAGTTTTAAAATTTTATTCTTTAGAAAAATAAATATTGAAGTATTTATTTAGGATGGAAAATATGCAAAGAATGGAATTGCCTTTTGCAAACAAGTACAGAGGAACCTCACTAATCCAAACTGCAAAGCCTTACACAATAAACTGAAAGCCACGTGGATCTGAAAAGCTGGAGCTGACTCGCACATCTGTCTGTTTGGGGGTTGCAGACCCCAGATCAGTGAGGTTCTACAGGGGCTGGCAGGGAGGGGACCATTACAAGCAGCGCCGTGCTTGTAACACAAGCTGTATGGAGCAACAACCCCCTTGTCTGGGTTGCCAGTGGGGTTTGAATCCAGGACTGTCAGGGACAAAACATAAGCCTCTTCTGCCTGAGTTAAAGGAGTAACTCCACGCTGGCAGCTATAGTAGGGCCTTATTCTCATAGGTGGATTTAAGAAAACTATGGTGGGGTGGGTCATGCAAGTAAAAGTAAAGGTGGTTGTGAGTTCTTTGGCCTGTGGATTGGCTGAGCTTGGAGCTGGCCAGCCCCGGTAACAGTATGGGCCTCCTCGTTCGCACTCGCCCCACAGCTCAATGGGACTGGCTTCCACCAGAAAGCTAAAAAAAGAGGGGATTGAGACTCCCCTGTGGTGCAAGTCGGGGGTTGATTCCTTTACCCCAGGCACTGAGGCAGGCCCCAGAAGAAGCTTTATTGCCAGGGCTGCACAGAAAGGACTGAGAGAATGAGAGGGCAGAAAAGGCCCTGGCTCACAAAAAGACCAGGAGCTCTTATGGTGAAACTGGGCTGCAGGACAGAGGCAGAGCAGCTGCTGCCAGGAGGCACATAAAGGGAAGGGGGCATCTCACAGGAGTAGGGAAAGCAAAACAAGCTGTCTTAAAGGCACAGATGCTGCAGAGGGAAAACCCCAGTAGTGATAACAAATAAAGCAAAAGAGTTTGCAATGGAACAAGGGCTCCTGGGTTCCCAAAATTCCCACCCAACCCCCAATGGTTTTAACTGTTTTTTAAATCAGGGTGGTCAAAACAGGCATAGTGTTTTCAACCCTTGAGATTTTAATTCCCACTCATAGACTCATAGGTCAGAAGGGACCAATATGATCATCTAGTCTGACCCGCTGCACAAAGCAGGCCACAGAACCCTACCCATCCACTTTTATAACAACCCCTAACCCATGACTGAGTTATTGAAGTCCTCTTTTGAAAGCTGGTGGTTTTAGTAAAGCTCGAGAAAAAGAGTAAGTTTCTAGTCCACGGGATTGCAGAGAAAAGCTTGAAAATGTGACTCTCCAAGGTTCAGACCTGATAAGGCACAAAGACATTTGTTATTTAAAAAAAAAAAATCTCAGGAGTTTTATTTTAATCTTCCAATTTTTTGAGGCCTGGCTTGTGACTGTTGAACACTCGGGCTTGGTGGTTTGTGTCTCGGCCACTCTGAGCATCAGGACTCGATCAACAAAGAAGCGCCAACACCACATTCTTCCTGGTGCCCCATGAGCCCCCTTCTCCTACTCAATTCTGCAGCCTCCTCTCCTCTGTTCCTAGCCCATGTGCACCTCTTCCTTCCCTTCTGGCTCTTTTCAGGATCCCTTCTTTCCTTGCCTCTCCCTTCCAAGTCCCCTTTGCCCTTTACAACCCCTCACCCTAGGGCCGGAGCTTCCATTTAGGCGATCTAGGGTGCCAGGATTTGGGGGGCGGCATTTTGCCGCCCTTGGCGGCAATTCGGCGTCGGGGGGTCCTTCCACGTTTCGGGTCTTCGGTGGCAATTCTGCTGCGGGTCCTTCACTCGCTCCGGGACCCGCCGCCGAAGTGCCCCGCAGACCGGGAGCGCAGAAGGACCCCCCCACCGCAGAATTGCCGCCAATGACCGGGAGCGCAGAAGGACCCCCGCCTAGGGCGCCAAAAACCCTGGTGCTGCTCCTGCCTCACCCCTTTATTTCAGGTTCTCTCCTCTCATCCTCTCTGATTTAGTATCTCTCTGCTTCTCTCCTAGATCCATCCCCCGGCCCCTTATCCCATCTTAAAGGACCTCTGTGCCCCTTGGAGCACTGATCAAACCTGAAGATCCTCCACCTGGCCTGGGCTGAAGAAAGAAGCAAATGACACAGATGAAAATGCCGAGCCCTTGAATTTTGGCAGCATGTCTTTGAAAATGTGAAGTCTGTCAATACAAAGTGCAGGGCTAGGTCCTGGCAGCCCACTCATTCTTGTTGGTAAATGCCTATTATCCTATTAGCTGGAGGCCAGTACCAGTACCATGTCTTCCTCTTCCGATCACTGTTGCATAAAAGGGCTTCATTTCATTTTTGAAAGAAGTTTGTTTACCAAGAGGAAAGGGGGGAAGAATATGTTTTGTCACCTCTGTGCTAAACCCATTGTCTCCTTTCTAAAAGCAATCATCTTTAGATATTAAAATGGCATGTACCAGGCATTGCATAGCATTTCTTCTAATCTGTCTGCATTGCCAATCCAGTTCACAGATTGCATTCATTCTTCTTTGAAAAGCTTACGCTGTCGAGTCAGAATTTGCTAAGAAATAGCATTTGCTTACATTGGCAACACGTTCAGCTAGGCTGAAGGACAAAGTCAAGAACACAGGAGTGACTGTGGCCTGTTAGGATGGCTAAAAAATCAGAGGCCTAAACCAATTACTACATCTTTCAGGCTATTTCAGATTTTAAAAGAGACACTAAAGATAAATTTTCTTCTGCAAACACAGAACAAAGTAAGAAAAGTACAAAGCATAGACCTCATTTAAGAGGCTCAAGTCTGGTATTTCATCCTTCTAACCATCCAGGGCATTTTGAGCTGCCTGAAAGTTACATGAAAAGACAAGGGGATGATCCAAAATGAGTAGGGAAAGGATGAAGAAGAAAGTTGAGATGGGACAGAATGAGAAGAATGGAGTTGAATCTTCTTCCTCCTCCTCCCTCCAGAACTTTGGGGGTCTGGATCCAAACTTCCAGACCGACCTCTAAAGCTACATCTATATTTTGAGTAGGAGGAGTAAATTCCAGCTTGGGAAACATACCTGTGCTAGCACTGACCAAGATAGCATGCTAAAAATAGAAGTGTTGTCACACAGGCAGGAGGGGCTAGCTTCCCTGAGTCCGAGACACTAGGCATGTACGTAGGGCAGCTAGTCTCTCCTGCCGCTCACGTCGTCATGACTACACTTCTATTTTTAGTGAGCTAGCTCAATCAGAGCTAATGTGGGTATGTCTACTTGAGGTGGAATTTACAGCTGCATCATGAAGCATAGATGTACCTTGAGAAGAGCTGAACTGGCATCACATATCCAGGCCTACAAGAACACTGATGAAATTCAGGTTCAAGTCCAATTCACTCGGGGTGAATTTTACCTCTCTGCAGAAAACCAGTGTAAAACCTATGTGAAATCTATAGCAATAGGGTACAATCCCATTAAATAGTTTGTGAACCCTCTACTGGCACTCCCCATGCTCCCCGTGTGAGAAACTACAGAACCCATCCAAAAGCAACAGTGTGTATAGACAAAGCTCATGTCAATCCTGATGGGCTTTAGTAGTCCGTACTCCTTATGCTGGTGCACTGCACAGAGGTGAAATGTATTCTGCTTAAACTTTTTAGGTTGGGCCCATCTTTCATAGCAAAGAAATAAGTAATTAACTGCTATCCGCTCAACCTGCCAAATGATTCGCATTATCCTATCCAAAACCAAACTATTCCTTCACACCTGCCAACTGAAAGGGATTTAAGCCCCTACCGCTGACATTATTTTATCCATGACTATTCAAGGTAATAAAAATATCCTCCATTGGGATGCACTCTGACACCTCTGATCCAGCTCTGCATTAAGGCTTTGATAGTGAAGCGCAGGGCAAAGGCAATTCAAATGCTGTAAAGAAGCAATTCAGAGACATCATCCTCCATCAATGCAGGTTACTAACATGGAGGTAAAAGATGTCAGGCCGCATTGATGGCATAGATCCATCCCTATGCAAGACATTAATAGGGACACATTTTTAATTGTGCATACAGTAAAGATTGCACCGGGCTCACAAAACAGGAGGAATGGACCTATAAGTCTTAAATGCATTTCAAGACAAATGACACAGGTTTATTTATGACATCAATTTATTTTTCACTTTGCAATTACGTAAAAATAGCAATAACATGGCAAGAGAGATGATGTGATGGATCCAAGTGCTGAATTATTCATTGCCCTTCAGCTGTTGACTTCACGTCAGCTGTCTACCAATGTGCATTGCATAAATCACAATGGCTCTCTTTAGCCACAACCACTCTAACCTCCTATCAGATGCTCTTTGCATCAATTCCCTTACAAGCCATGGACTAGCCAGTTTGCTCGAGGAAACAACGTACATAAACTGACTTGAAGGGGATGATGCCACTTGCGGTAGCTCTGGTTCTCTGTGATGAAGAGGAGAAACCTAATCAATAGAACTAGAACTTTCTGATGCACAATGTTTTATATAAAGAAAAGGCAACACATAGGATAGGTCTGATGCATTATAGTAGAGAAAGTATACATATATTTCATCAGGGCCCTATGCAGTATATCCCATATGATACTTAGTCCATATTGCGGTTTCTCATAATAACAATGATAGAAGCTCTTTGAAAGGAATAGGGAGGTTTTCCTTCAAACTTCATTGACTCCGTTTTGCATATTATTTAATCATATTCACTTTCCAAACCCCAGCCTTAATCCCGCAAGCGTAAACTGCCACTGATTTAAGTGGGAATCAGGAATGCTCAGCATCTGGCAGCATATCACAACCCTTGTAATAACACTCTAAGCTTGAATCTGTGAGAAATATGGTAGCTTCATTGGACAGTCAAGGATAACCTAGAAACTCAGAACACTTAGCACATAGTTAACTTATGTTTTCATAACTGAGAAGAGTGAAGAGCTCAGTCCTTAATTTGTGCCAGGGTTTGCCAGGGCTCAGCCCCGGTACCTCTGGGCCTGGTGGTTCAGAGCCCCGGCACCTCCGGGCCTGGGAGGTCACAGTCCCGGCACCTCTGGGCCTGGCCGTTCAGAGCCCCGGCACCTCCGGGCCTGACGGTTCAGAGCCCGGCACCTCCGGGCCTGGCAGTTCAGAGACCGGCCCCTCTGGGCCTGGGAGGTCACAGCCCCGGCACCTCCGGGCCTGGCCGTTCAGAGTGCCGGCACCTCCAGGTTTGCTGCATTAATTATGAATGTAAAAAAATTGCTTGAGCCCAAACACCTCTTTCATTACGAATTAAGCACTGGAAGATCTGTGTATTGTTGATTAGATTGTAAGTTTTTCTGGGCAGAGACTGGCTCTTACTCTGTGTTGGTGCAGCACCCAGCACAACGAGGCCCTTGGGAGCTACTGTCATGAACATGATTAATAATAAAAATGCCATTTCCAGCTTTCAGTGGTCGAAACTACTGCTGCCTCTTATTTTAGCATTGTGTGGGATCTCACTTTTCACCTGCTTGCAAGGAGATCTGTGGGTAGCCCTCTTCCCATTCCTGTCATTCTCCAGCCCTCGCTTTCAAAAGTGTGCTGAGAGCTCTAAGAACCGGTGTTAATTCCCTAATTGCAGCCCAACGAACTAACAGCATCCAAGATCTTCTGCCACATTTATAGGTGCTCCTGCTCCCCAGACTGGGCATTGGTACTCGTGACCTTCTGCATCAGTGGGTCTGCCTGTGACACATATTTGTTTCTCTGCTCCCCTGTGGTGAATTTATTACTATAATTATTAATTAGTATGTATTTATTTATATTATGATAGCCTTCAGAAGTTCCAGTCAGGGATCAGGGCCAGGGCTGGCTCCAGAGTTTTTGCCTCCCTAAGCGGTGGGGAAAAAAAAAAAAAGCTGCGATCGCAGTCAGCAGCAATTTGGTGGTAGCTCCATCGCGCCGCTTTCTTTTTCGGTGGCAGGTCCTTCCCTCCGAGAGGGACGAAGAGACCCGCCGCCGAATTGCCGCCGAAGAGCTGGACGTGCTGCCTCCTCCCCTTGTCTGCCCCAAACACCTGCTTGCTGAGCTGGTGCCTGGAGCCAGTCCTGATCCGGGCCCCACTGTGCCAGACACTGTACAAACACTGAACAAAGACGAGCTTCCACGTGCTCTTATTTACTCTGTGCCAGAAGCAGGGGATGTAGAAGCAATAGCATGCCAAGCTGCAGCAGAAAAAGGCAGGGGAGAGTTACAGGAAATCTCCATAGGGCCTCTTCTTTTACAGAAAAGCTTTGTGATTTCAGGGGAGCCTATGACTAACATAGCTGCTGTACATGGTTTTGTAAGATGTAGATTAACTATCTGTCTGGTGTGCTTTGTGCTTGTCTATGGTACTCATCACCGTAGTATATGACCATGTAGCGAGGCGGTGTGGCTCCCCTCCTCCACAGGGAGGGTTAAGCCCCGTCCATCTTCCCCCAGGGCGGAAATTCCGGGCAGAAGCCCCGCCCCTCAAAGGGTCAGGCGGCGACCCGGAAGTATAAAAGCCGGGCGCCGGCCTCCAGTTGGAGCTCAGCAACTGGCGAGAGCAGACGTGCCGGACGACCCTCGTCGCTGGGAGGCTGC